>NW_026859690.1:0-7500 GCF_026571515.1 Ruditapes philippinarum
CTGCAAGCTCTGTGGTATTTTCTGATCTTTGCAATCTAAATCGTACTGTATATCTGTATGTATTTTCCTGTATTTATTAAGTTAATTTTTATGTACTATAATTCATCTTGCAGGGCACCAGAGTTTGATACATACGGCTAGAGTTGCATCAAAAAATCATTTATGTTCATTTTTTATGACAGCCACACTTTATCCTTGCATATCGTGGCTACTTCCTAAAAAAAGACACTTAAAAAAATATAAAAAAATGTCGCCTCGACTGGGATTTGATCCCCAGACATCTCACACACTAAACGAGCGAGTTCCCCTGCACTATGGAGAAGTTATACGGATAAAGTCGGAATAAAATCAAGTTATTCTATATTTAGAATTTCAGGAGAGAATTTCCATTGCATTGTAATCCTTATTTATTTCGAGGTATTTTGTTCAGGATAAACCTGTTGTTTACAATTGATGTAAATAATTTAGCGAAAATCTTCTCGACAAAACAGTCCGACATGTAAAATCTATAATTATATTCATTCCACTACTCGACAGTCAGATTTATTTGTTTAGTATTCGGTAATCGACATCGCAAAAAATACCATTTTCATTGATTAAAATGATATTCATCCACGTAATTTGTGATTGTGCATTTATTGACAATTCAATAAGCCAACGCTACTTTTAAACTTTGCGTTGTAATTTGTTTGATACTTGTAACAAAATAAAAATATTTCTTTCTTTTAAATCGCTAGTGTCAAGCTGTTTTGAGAAGTACTTGTTGTTAGGTTTGTCGTTAAACCTTGAATGCCAGCTTTGTATTTCCTGAGCTTTGATCAGAAATTACAATTATGTTGATAGTACAATGCATTTAGTATCATACGCGTCAACAAACCACGAAAGAAATAACCCATAGTTGTTGTTGGTCCAATATGAGATATCAATATACTGATATACAAGATAATAAAGTGTTCCAGAAAAAAATATGATTGTTCATCATATACATGTATATCATCATATACATGTACATGTTCATAAAAATCGCCTTAATTAGAACTATTTTAACATTTTTTTTCCAGAAATAATTGATTAGATTATCAAAATGATACATTTCTATTGTTTTACCACTATTTGAAATAGGGAAAATAAGCTCTTTATAGACCAACCCTCTTTTTAACTTGGCATAAAATCATGAAAATAGCAAAACCCCAATTTATAGGTACCTTTTACAAAAGACGGATAAAACTGTCATCAAAGGATAAAATTACATCACTAATTTATACATTGGCATGAAAATAGATGATTGTCAGTTTAACAAAGTTTTGCCACTGTGTGGCCGAGTGAATAACACATCAGACTATAACCAGGAGGGTTATAACCACGTTAGGGTCAAGCATTTGTTTCCTTGAGAAAGAATCTTGACACTCATATTACTTAGCACTGGTTGGCTTCCAGGAATGGGTTCGAGAGTGATTTTATATATACTCTTGTAGTTTTCCACACAATCGAACTAAACAAATTCTGATTGAACTAAATTTTTAAATCATAGCAAATGTTTATACTAAGGAATGTTCTTTTATTTACATTTACAGAACATTACCCACACAACACATACCACTACACTGTGGTCTTTGTACGGGTGTGGATACGGGTAACTATTTTCAATGAAAAATAAAATAAAATAGACAACAAAAGTATGTTATTTTCCAAAATTTATTAAATTTCTATTGTAACATTACAAATCTGTATCAAAATATGAACATCTGATCTATATAAGAAAAAAATATAAATACAGAAAAATGCAACTCAAGATTAATTATAAACATATTGTACATAACAAGTAAACAATGTAGTAATAGGTTATAAATTTTCCTTCACATGGTTTCGTGATGGCAATTGTCATGGCTTTTTTCAACTCGGACAAAGTATTTTAATAACTTGCCTCTTTTAATTCTACCCAAGAAACCATTGCAGATCAGGATCAGTCTCTGATCTTCCACTGATCATGCACTGTATTATATTCAATTAGAACTTAATTTTAAAAATTGTCCCTAAAATGATGAACAGTTTTGTATTGACAAGTTGATATATTTATCTGGGCAAGTGTTAATTAAGTTACACTTACTCATTCAAGATTAAATATATTTTGATAAGATATCATCCTTTATTTTGTGCATTCTATTCATAGTTAATCATTGCTGTTTTCATCATTAAGCTGAAAGTATATTTAAAGGTATGAATGTCATGATACATACTTCACATATTCTACAATTTATTATTCAAGAAAAGTTAGCCTAGTACAAATGTATATCACTAATAACTCAATAATCTTGTTTTCACTTTACAATCAAGGAGCTATGGTGTATTGTTAGTGCCATTGCGTATGAATGATTGAATTTGAAGTCCATTTTTACTTACATTTGACTCAAATAAGATTTTACAAAGTGAAGATCTCACAATGCCCTTCAGCTGAAGTGGAATGTGTGATCATTTCTAGTAAAATACTAGTGATAAACAAACAAAGAAACAGGTCAAAATAATCATACAATAACCCTTTTATCATATGTTATAAAATGCATACTTGAATCAAAACTACTTTTTCCAAGCATAGTATCAGCAATGTCAATCTGGATCACACTTTTAAAAGATACAGATCCTTTTTATCTTATGAGTCATACTTGTGTATTTGATACAGGCAGAAAGTATAGGGAAATATATATTCTAACACGACCCGCATTTTTCCCTATTAAACATAGAAGAACCGAGTCTGGAAATTTTATGTTTTTTTTGTTGTTATTTGTACTTCCGAGGGATCACCCTTTGTCCTTATTTTCATATACCATGTTGATTCACAAGGTTCGATAGCAACCTACAGATATGTATTTTAGCCACATTATTTCTTGTCCTCAACTGAAGGGAACCCATGTAACATAAAAGAGCATGTTCCAAAGCGTGTTCCTTTTCCATGCATTGCCCCAACAGATTAAGGGCAGTTTCCCTGTGGCAAAGGTTTAGTATTGGTGTTTCAAATGCAGTAACAAGTTTCTGAGAGCTTCTTCTTTGTCATTACGTCTGTGAAGTCTATCATATACTTTATATTGAAGAAAGTACAGGTACGGGAGGGAATCAACTACTGCCCAGTCCATCCATACATCTAATAGTTGGTTGCGGTACGGTAAGTCCACAGTGACATCTCTTTACAGTCGCAAGCTTCAAAGTACATGTCCCTCGCATATTTCATGTTATTAACATAACAACTGCATATTGGCTCAAGAGCTTCCAAGTTATACCGTTCCATCTCTTTCAGAAGATGTTCTGCCCAAACTGTATCTCCTGTACAATATAACACTGATGCTAATTTCAGTCTTCCAGACGACACATCTGAGTTCAATCCTAAATTTAACCAGTCTGTTGCTTCGCGCGATAAACAGTTGTTTTTCTGAATACATGAAGCCGCTATAACTGAACCAAGTGTAGAGCACATAAATGGTGCTAAAAGACTGATAGCTGTTTGTTCAAACATTCCACCATTTCTGTACAAACGTCTGTAAATTTGTAGAAATCGGACAATTCCGAGCTGTACTGCTTCTGGTGCAATATCGGGAAGCGTTCTTGCAAATTGCTCAAAACAAGTATGTATAACATTAGTTACAGTGTCTATTGTTCCCGCAGAAATAGTACAAGAGATATCACTAGCTGATTTAATAGTGTACACATTTTGTGATGTCATGTTCAGCTTTACCTGAAGTCTTTGGGGCGTCCGTGGCCGAGCGGTTAAGGTCGTTGACTTCAAATCACTTGCCCCTCACCTCTGTGGGTTCGAATCCCGACAGGGACTTTGGATTCTTTCATGTGAAGAAGCTATCCAGCTAGCTTACGGAACGTCGGTGGTTCTACTCAGGTACCCGTTCGTGCCTGAAATAATGCACGGAAGGGCACCTGAGGTCTTCCTCCACCAGTAAAGCTGGAACGTCGCGATATGACCTATACTGTGTCGATGTGACGTAAAACCCAAAACAAACAAAACAAACAAAACCTGAAGTCTTTTACCAAGGTCATCAAGTTCGGTCCCAATTCATTGGTCATTGATTATCCTAATATTAATAAAGTAAACATTTTAAAAATCATTTCCTTCTTTAAAAAATCACAAAGAGCTAAAGCTAAGATGCATGAAACATCCTCTAGTGTGTGTCTACAAAGTTTGTTAATAAAAACCCTGGGGTCAAAATTCGCCCCGCCCTGATGGTCATTGATTTTTCTAAAATGTATATAGTGAAAACATAAAAAATCTTACTTTTAAAAAATCCAAGGAGCCAGGGTTTATATATTAAGCATAAAACATCTTCTAATGGGTACCTACCAATTATGATAAAATAAAAGCCCTTTGGTCAAAATTGGCCCTGCCCTAGGAGGTTGTTGATTTTCCTTATATGTATAAAAATATCTTCGTTTAAAAAGCCAAATAACTGGAGCTTAGATTATAAGCATAAAACATCTTCTATTGAATGTCTACCAAGTTTGTTCAAATAAAGCCCTGGGGTCAAAAATGTCCCGTTGGGATCATTGATTTTCTATTTTCAGTTGCTATATTCAGGTGAGCGATTTCAGGGCCATCATGGCCCTCTTTTTAATATTTAAGTTGTTTATGTACTGTTCATTTTTAACATCTTACGACTGATTCTTTTATTTCCGCCAGTTATAATGAGTGGAACATAAAATATAATTATATTTACAACATATACAATAATTTCTTTAACAGTTTTGAGAAAAATAACAATTGCATTTTTTAAAACACGGACCTGTGCTTTTCGACCTTTGATTTATATTTAGATCAAACAAATAAACAAAAAATGAATATATGATTATGATTTTATTATGATATTAGTATATATACGTAATTTGTTTCATAATACATTAATTGATTATTTACATTCAGTCTATTATACATAAAAATATCAGTTTAAGCTATTGACAGTATTTTAAAGCACAGATTAATTTGTGAAACTTGTCCTTCTAGTTCAAAAATAAACATTACAAAAAGATAAGTGTTAAAATTAACTCGTAACAACCAATAGGTGATTGAAAAAATGTTTTTATATTTTATATATTATTGTTAATGTAGTCAAGCCAATATCCATACTACGAATGTTTTGTTTATTTTACAGTTTAAAATCTATGTATCGTTATCTTTAAACCAAATGCATTTCATCGCTGCGAGTTCCTGTCTCGAGTCCCGTCAGGAACATCGAATTATTTCATATGGGGAAGCTATCCAGTTAGCTCACGAAGCATCGGTGGTTTTACCGCACTCGTACCTAAATTAATGCACGGAAGGGCAACTGAGGTCCTCAAATTCAGCAGACAAGTAGTTATATTTTATAAACATTACAATGTCGGTGTAACAAGACAATCTAAATCAATGATATTAACCATTCATTTACAAAATGTTTTTTTTTTTAATTTCCGACACAACTGATTCTTTCATAACTGACGTATGTATAAAACGTTCCAATGATGTATAAAACTTCCAAAATAAAAAACAATCTAAAAAAATATCTAATCATATGTGTGCCACCTGCAAATTTGATATTTTCATCACGTATATCATCAGAACTATAAAATGTTTTTTTTTGCATATTTTGAAATATACCTCCGAGGTAAATTACATTATTCATGATGTTTGACAGTTATTGATTCAATTTTTCCTTAACAAAATACTATATTGATCTCACCATAAAAGACAAGTGAGTAAAAGTGTACTATTTCTTAACATTTGTAAACTTTTAAAGTATTTCTACATATTGCTTCATAACTTCCACTGCTGATGTACAGATGTTGTTTTATTTCATTCAAACATATTGCATGCGGGACGTGTAATCCATCTCCTGGTCCCAGTATCACCATGGCTTCACTCAGGTCTGACGTCATCTTGTACACTATTTGTTGATTTCTGTTACAGACGTATAATGACCCAGACGGAGAGATTATGATACCTTTTGGTGACTCTAACTCACCTTGATACAATGATAACATATTACCATTCATATCAAGGGACATAACTTTGTTAGTTTTCCAGTCTGATACATATATCACACTCTCATCATGACTCACGGCAATGTGACGAGGTACTTCACAATATTTGAATATCTCATCATCAGGTTTGATCGTCTTGATTATTGCTCCTGTCGGCTGTAGTATCTGAAATTTTACAGGTTTCCAGAATGAAACATATAAATGATTGTTGATCATCTTCACATCTAAACAATAGCCATTTGTTTTTATCGAACGACCTGGTGTTAGTTTTTTACGTACGTTCACTAGCTGTATCTGATAACAGTTTTCTAATACAACAGCTATCTGGTCATCTGATATCGTTGTAATTCCACGTGCGATAGCTTGTACTGCTAAAACGTCTTTGATTATGTTCTTATTGATATCAACAAGTTTTAAGCATTGATTGTCAAAATCACATAGAACAAGTTCATTGTCAGAGACTAACGTCATGTCTGTGATATAAAAGTCCTGTTCGTCAGTATCTGATTTAAGGTTGATATTTTTTACAAAAGTATACTCTTCGATCGTGTTTACGCAGCTGGTAATTTTTTCTGTTATCTTCATTTTAGAAATGGAAGATGAAACATCATGATCCACTACAACATTTGCCTTGTTTTTAACAATCACGTGATGCCTTGTTATTTTATTTCTAGGATGATCCCCGTAACAATCATTGCAAAGAAAATTGCAGCCATCTTTACAATATCCAACTGCTTTTATTTCGACTCCGGCAATTTTGCACTGATTGCAGACTTTATTAGAACTTCTCGGCATATCATCTTTGCTCAGCAAAATGTGATATTTTGATGCTTTGCTTCTTGAATGACTATGAAAGCACGTTCTGCAAAGATATTCATTACATTCAGTACAAAACCCCTCAGCCTCGGCATGATCTCCGACAGTTATACAAGGATCACACTCGTAATATTCCTCCGAACTTTTGTAAACGGATGACACCCCTGATTTCTTGTCACCCAATGTAACCGCTTCAGAGCTTAAATAAACAGACGCCACGGAGCTTTGTATTCTCTTCACTCGTGATGTAGATTGTTTAATTTCTTCTTTTGGTTTTCTTTTTCCACTTACTTGTTCCGCCATTTTATAATATCTGTAACTGACAAGTTTGAACACAAATGGAAACTACTTGTTTATACATTAAAACCGTCTAATATCTGTTTTACATGTGTGATTTATTAGACATTAAAGTGTTCTTATTCGCATATTTTCTTTTTCTGTTTGAATGTCGTCTTGTGTACACCTTCAATAGTCCTTTAAAAATAATATATGACATGTAGCTATAGCAATTATCAACATGAAACAAGTATTTTGTCTCTCCACTGGTCTGTTAACATGTTTATATTTTAAGAATTTATTGCATTCTTCATGTTTGATATGGTTTATCAACAAAAACGTTTGATATGGTTTATCAACAAAAACGATTTAACCAACATTTTTATTATATTT
>NW_026859690.1:10000-24907 GCF_026571515.1 Ruditapes philippinarum
TAGTAGTAGTAGTAGCAGCAGCAGCAGTAGTAGTAGTAGAAGTAGAAGTAATAGAAGTAGTAATAGTAGTAGCAACAGAAGCATCAGTAGTTAAAGTAGATGAAAAAGAAGAGCAGCAGCAGTCTTATGGGTTTATCGACATGTTTTTATCTAAATCACATTAAACCTAAGTCAAAAGGGTTGATGGACATGTTTAAATCTTTATCACGTAAAACTAAGTCTAAATGGTTTATGGGCATGTTTTATCTTTACCCCGTTAAACTAGTAGTAAGGGGTTTACGGAGATGTGTTTATCTAAATCTCTATTTTATCGCTACATCAGCCTTGTTTGTGCTGTGAAGAGGCTGTAAAATGTCGCCCCGTACATTCAATCAGAGATGTTATATTTCCGATCCTTACATATCGTTCAGCACGACATTGTTGTTGTGCTTGTGGTAATTTAGTTATTTCTATTCGGCTATTTTCTTGTTAAGTGGTTCCGGTATTCCTCACTTGAATACTGTTGAATCACCCTTAGAATATGTGACTTGTCTTTTGACGTGTTATCTGTGATATACAGGCTTAATAACCGCTAATCCCCTTTCAAAATTACATTTTATTTTGTTCCGCAAATTGTTTTCTCGTTAAGAGCACAAGCATTTCTTTACTTGGGGAACATATGCCTCTTTTCATGGAATGGCACTTACGTGTCACATTGAAGGTTCCATGATAACCGCCATATGAACACATCTGTGGGTGTTCAAAAAATCAAAATTGTAGTTCATGTTAAATGTTGAATTATGCTTAAGCCGGTACTAGGGGGCGTGGACTGTAGTTTGCACTTTACAGTACCGTCCATGAACAGGCTCAAAGCGAGCCTGCAGCATTTTCAATCATACCATGTTGGGCTTTCTTTGGGGATTCTTATTTTCTTTATTTTAGTCTAAAGAGTTGATGGACATTTTTTCATCTAAATTACGTTCAACTAAGTCTAAAGGGTTTAAGGAGATGTTTTCTTTTTAATTAATCACGTTAATATAAGTATTAAGGGTATGGACATGTTTTGATCTAAATCACGTTCAACTTACTAATAGTCTTAAGAGTTTATAGATATTTTATCTAGATATCTCAAAACTAAGTGTAAATGGTTTATTGACATATTTTCATCTAAATCACGTTCAACTACGTCTAAAGAGTTTATGGATATTTTTTTATTTTAATCACGCTAAACTAATTCTCAAGAGTTTATTGACGTTTTAGTCTTAATCACGTTCAACTACGTCTAAAGGGTTTATGGACACGTTTTATCTTAATCACGTAAGATTATGTTTTTATGAGATTATGGACATTTTTTATCTAAATAAAGTTAAACTAAGTCTCAGGGGAATATGGACATGTTTTTATCTTTATCACGTTAAACTAATTCTAAAGCGTGTATGGAGATCTTTTTATATTAATCACCTTAAACTAATTCTAAAGCGTGTAAGGAGATCATTTTATATTAATCACGTTAAACTAAGTTGAAGGGTTCATGGACATGGTTTTATCTAAATCACGTTAAACCTAAGTTTAAACGTTTATTGACATGTTTTATCTAAACCACGTTCAACTAAGTCTAAAGAGTATATATATATTTTTATCTAAATCACTTAAAACAAAGTCTAAAGGGTGTATGGACATATTTTCATCTAAATCTCGTTCAACTAAGTCTAAAGAGATTATGGATTTTTTTTTAAAATCACGTTAAAATTTTGATATCTCTTATGCCATAAATAATTATATTGATAGTACATGTATTTATAGTATCATACGTGTCAACAAACCACGAAAGAAATAATCCATAGTTGTTAGTTTAAACATATTTATTCCCGAAAGTATAATGTACATACAAATATATAACAAACAAAACATTTTTACACAATGGAAAAGGATGAGAATGAAAGACAAGTCTTATAGAATTCTTCTCCTTATAGTTGTTGTTGGTTCGATATGAATATGATATCAATATATACAAGATAATAAAGTGTTCCAGAAAAAAATATGATTGTTAATCATATACATGTATATGTTCATGAAAATCGCCTTAATTAGAACTATTTCAACATTTGTTTTCCAGAAATATTTAATTAGAATATCAAAATGATACAATTCTATTGTTTTATCACTAATTGAAATACAGAAAATATACTCTTTATAGACCAATCCTCTTTTAACTTGGCATAAAATCATGAAAAAAAACCAAACCCCAGTTCATAGCTACCTCCAACAAAAGGCGAATAAAACTGTCATCAAAGGATAAAATTACATCACTAATTTATACATTGGCATGAAAATAGATGATGGTCAGTTTAACAAAGTTTTGCCACTGTGTGGTGGAGTGAATAACACATCAGACTATAGCCAGGAAGGTTAAAACCACGTTAGGGTCAAACATTTGTTTCCTTGAGCAAGAAACTTGACACTCATAGTACTTAGCACTGGTTGGCTTCCAGAAATGGATTCGAGAGTGGTTCTAAATAATATTTTTATACTCTTGTAGTTATCCACACAATCGAACTAAACAAATTCTGATTGAACTAAAATTTTAAATCGTAGCAAATGTTTATACTAAAATTAAAACCATAAGCAATGTTCATTTTTAGATTTAAAAAACATTATAATCCCAACAACAAGTACCACTACACTATGGTCTTTGTGGCTTTGGATACGGGTTACTATTTTCAATGAAAAACAAAATAAAATAGACAACAAAAGTATGATAATTTCCAAAATTTATTAAATTTCTATTGTAACATTACAAATCTGTATCAAAATATGAACATCAGATCTATACTAGAAAAATATAAATACAGAAAAATGCAACTCATTATGAACATATTGTACATAACAAGTAAACAATGTAGTAATATGATATAAATTTTCCTTCACATGGTTAGCACTATTTATGCGTGATGGCAATTGTCATGGCAATTTTAAACTTGGACAAAGTATTTTAATAACTTGCCTCTTTTAAATTTTAGCCTTGCTGGCTGCAACTGATTCTACCCAAAGACAGGCTCAGTCTTTGATCTTCCACTGATCCTGGTCTGTATTCTATTCAATTACTTCTTAATTTAAAAATTGTCCCTAAAAATGATGAACAGTTTTGTATTGACAAGTTGATATATTTAGTTGGGCAAGTGTTAATTAAGTTACACTTACTCATTCAAGATTACAAGAAATATATTTTGATAAGATGTCAGCCTTTATTTTGTGCATTCTATTCAAAGTTTTTCATTGCTGTTGTCATCATTAAGTAGTTACTATATTTAAAGGCAGGAACATCATGCTACATACTTTACCTATTCTACAATTTATTATTTAAGAACAGTTAGCCTGGTTTATCAATGATCACTCAATAACCTGGTTTTCACTTTACAATTAAGGAGCTATGGTGTACTGTTAGAGCCATTGTTTTTGGATGAACAAATTTGAAATGTAAAACGATGGAAACATAAAAGTATGCTATTATTAAATTTCATACTTTAATGTCTTCTTCATTGTGTTTTCACATATTAGTCATCAATACTTCCTTATTTTCATCTTTATACTTTTGCATATTTGTACTTTCGTGAAATTACTTCATTCATTAGCAATGACCCTAACAGAACACCATATATTATACAGAGCTCACCTATCACTGATTGTATGATCTTACAACTAATTACCACATTCACTCTAGGTTTTTTTTCTAGTAACTATCAATATAATGGGGATTCATAAGAAAACCTTGATCAGAGCTTTTATTTGAGTAAATTAGATTTTACAAAGCGAGGATCTGACGAGGTCTTTCAGTTTGTGAGGCCCTTCAGCTGAAGTGGTAAGTGTGATCCATTCTTGTAAAATTCTTGAGCACTAAACAAAGTAACAGATCAAGATACTTTTACAATGACCCTTTAATTATATTTCATTATACTTGAATCTAAACTATTCTTTCAAAACATAATATCAGCATCACATTTGTATAAGGTCCTATATTTTTCTGTCCAGTCATATTTGTGTATGTAATACAGGCAGAAAGTATAGGGAAATATATATACAGGCATATATAGAACAGACACAAATATCACAGGTTTATCACAACATCATTGGCACTGAAGTATCTCACCACTACACTGTCAGATCAGACATATCTAAAGTGTCTTGGAATGAACTAATCCTGGTACTGGATGATGATGATGATGATTATTATTAATGGTGGATCCATACTTTATTTGTCATAGTAATGGTTGAAGTTGAGCCTCAACAGCAAGTCATGAAGATGAGGCTCGTACCCTCGGTCTGCAAGCTTACTCACAACTGTAAATATAGTCTGTTTTTTATGTGTGGGTTGGTAATACCATGGAATGCCACAATTGCTGTAATTGTTTTCTTTTAACATGTGGGAACATGCAGGTGTTAATGTATCAATGTAAAATGAGATCAAATAAAAGATATCTGATAGTTGAGAAAAGGGAAAGTCAGAAAGGAAATCTAACAATATTTATAGTTTCAAATGTTTACAGTGTTGATTGATATGTCACATTTCACATGACGTGGAAAACATAAATATTTTTAAGGAAAACATTATAAATATACCCATCTTTCAAAGAAAATGAAATTTTAACTTGAAATGCGAAAAAAAAAAAAAAAAAAAAAAAAAAAAAAAAAAGAAAATGAAATTTAAACTTTCAAGATCAGAAACAAGGGAAGAAATCTTGTCTTTATTTTGGTACAAGAGTTTGCTTTCACATATTTTTGTTTCATTTATAAAGAAAATATTGTAACTTTGTTGTTTGTGCTGGAATAAAGTCATTGTTGATATTGTTGTAATGTGGGCATATGCTTATTTGCATACATAACACCACCCTATAAATGTGGCAGATTGATTCATGCAAAAAATATGACTGAAACTTTAATGGCAATGGTCGTTTAAAGCAGTCTTCTGCTTTATTTTTCTGTTGGAAAAAAATTCTGTGTTTTTTTAATTTAAGTATTTTAGTAAATTGATCTCGGAAAACTGCATCATATCGCTGTTAAGTCTTCTTCAAAACAGTCTCCTGTTAGATATTTATAATGCGTCAGTGACATCTGTTTCTAAAAATAATAGGAAACAAATTGTTCGCTTTACTAAATCAAATGCAGAGAGGGGACTAGTAGATTAGAGGTATTGAGGGGTTTCCTTATTGTTTATTTGTTTTATCTTCGGCAAATTTTCCACTTTAATTCTTTTGATTTGACAATTATTATATGAATCGATTTATCTTAAAATAACGTATTTAACCTTTTAAAAAGCTGAAGTGCGCTTTAACAGATAATACCAGTAAAATAAATTAATGTAAGCCCTTTACTGCAAAAAATAAGTACTACAGTGCTAACGTGGAACGTCACTCTGCAAATTTTCTTCTGTTGTCAATATTTCATGCTGTTTTACTTAATATATTAAAAACTGCTAAGCACAAAGATTCTGTGGTATAAGGACATTATTGATGAAAAGGTTTTTTGTTAAGGTGTTGATGACTTTGATATGTATTACGATGCTAATTTATTATAAAATTGTCATTAGATAACAAAATAGTATCATCAGTTATTATTTATTAACCAATAAATCGTTCTTCAAGACAATTTTTGTTTTATTCTTTATTTTGTCATATGTCTTATATTATGGCCTAGTTCCTCAAATATTTGTATTATTTTGAACTTAAAACTTTCATTAAGGTTGCGGGTATTGTATTTTTTAAATGGATGCTGGGTGTCGGAGGTTGGGTTGGTAGTTTTCACTCCGGATCACGGCAGTAAGCCACATTGAATTTACCAGGGCACATTTCAGTTCCTGGGCAGGCTATCAAGCAGTTTACCAGTATTGCCTTCTCTTCCGCAAGGAACTGATTTTTTGTACATGCCAGAGCAGAAAAACAGTGTGAACGACTGCAGAAATGATTTCTTGTTCAATCACAACGAAAGTGACGTGCGCAATCCTGGAATTGACATTGTTGTTCAATAGAAAGCAGCAAACATATATTGTGACCCCACACACTTAGCTTTTTGAAGAAAATTTGGAACAATTGGGCATTGGTTAACCTTCTTGACCTTATAATTTATGATCATTAAGTTTCATAAGTTAAATACTTTACTAGCAATGCTATACCAATGAAATTTAATATGTGGATGCACCTTTTACTTGTTTTCAGGTCAGTAAATGGGGTCTTTAGAAAGTAATAGGATATACCATTTTCTAAGAAACTATTGGTGCTTCTCTTCATAATTACTACATTTTTGATGTACATTTGTTCACTATAAAATGCAATGCCATATCACAAGGGCAGATAATCCTAAATTTATTTTGAAATTTTGTTGCCCTGTTTATTTTTTTGGTCTGGTTCATTTCTCAAAAACTATCGACATTCACCTTAAACTTGGAATTTTCGACATGTTCACTACCAAACTTGTATATTTCTATTTTATTTTTTGTGTATTTTTCTTGTTTTCGGGCAGTTAGTTCTATCAAGCAGTTATGCAAAATTATGTACCCTTTTCTACTTTGTTTTTATCAAGTGCTGTATTCCTAGAAAAGATTTCGCGGGTTTTATGCTAGCGCTTTTGGCGGTAGGCACAATTCAAAGGTAGGCACAATTCCACGAATCTTTAAAGCCGCAACATGTATGTATGTATGTAATACAAAATATGTTAAAAGAACTTTTAGAAATAATGCCATGCAAGTATGGAATAATTTACCTTTATATATTAAAGAATCTTTCTCTCTATGTGCGTCAATTTGAATGGTTGTTGTCTATGTTTTTGTGTGGACATATTTGTGAATTTCTTTGTTATTTAATTGAAGGCGGCCATATTGTAAATAAGATATGTATTTCTTAATATGCTACCTTCATGAAATAAAGTGATTGTTATTATTATTATTATACCTGTTTGGACACTGAAAAAAGTCAATTACTAGTAATTATCATGCTTATTGACGTTATTCGATAGTCACGGCGTATTATACAGAAGCATTTACAGTTTGCGGACATTGAAATACTTTGATTTTATTTGCTTGGAGTAGGTGTAATCCTTTGTTAAAAGTACAATAGCGAGCCATTCAGCTGTTATGTTATTATAATGAAAGCCATATACAGTCCGATACTGTGTAAAAAAATACGTATCGACATTTTGAAGATACAGTCAGTTATGATTCAAATGAGAATAAAAGCTAACGGGTCTGACAAAATCTTACTTAATCACATAGTGAAAAAGGTAAAGAAATAAGAAAAAAGTGTTCACGGACTAACCGTCCGTGTTCGACTAGTTAAAAAATGAAAAGAGTATCGAGTAACGTAGCGCTTTAGGCGCGATTTGTCAAAAAATAAAAGGATTAAAAGTACCCCACAGGGAAGGTCATGCATCCAAAACATGGCCTCAAAAAAACTGTAATTTAGGCCGTAGCGACTTAATACTCGCAGAATTACTACAAATCCGCGAAAGTTTGTCTCCGCAAATATGCCGAGGTTTTGAAAAACGCGAAATATTGTATCCGCGAACATTTCTAGAAATACAGAAGCGCTTGCTTCCCTCAGACAGTTCTTTAATTGTCCATCCATCTGTCAGCTTTTTGCCATTATAAAATACATGTTTGATTTTATATAACCTGCCACTTGTTTCATATAACTGTGTATGTTCACTATTTCTTAAAGCCATAAATCTAATTATCTAGCATTGATGGGACATGTTTGGTCAACAATTCTGTTATTCCGGGATCGATTTCAAAACCATTATCAAATAAACTTTTGTAAGTAAATCCGGTTGATTGATTAATTTAAAGTTTTGAAAGATTTGTTACAGAATTGTGTTACCTGTAGACTATATGCCTTGGCAGAACGCTGGAATATACTCAAAGCACATTGTACGGTTTGACCATGTTTATTTATATAAATTGAAACTTAAATAAAAAAAAAATAAAAAAAAATAAGAAAAAGTTTCACATATATTTGATAGCTCACCAGAGACAAACATGCTAGTGGTGAGTTTTCTTGTGTGATTGTCCGTCAACACTTTTTTTAAAACAAATTCTGCTAGATTGCTAGGCCAACATCAAAATTGCATATACATGCTCCTCTAGGATCTTCTCACATGCAGATTCCTGTTTTTCATAAAAACAAAAACTTACTTCTCAGAAACTTTAATTCAGAAATCAATTCACACAAAGACTTTTCAAATTGTTTTGATTTGAAAACATTGCTGCAAGGGTCATTACCCTTTTCACTATTTGCACATAGGGATACTTTGGAACTTTGTTTTTACAATATACCAAGTTTGTTCAAACTAAAAATCATGCGAGTAATTACTAATGAGGCTGAGTCACTTTCCTATATGAATACGTGTATAGAGAAATCATTGAGAATTGCCGTGGTTATATTTATTGTTTTGGTCAGATTTAATATGATAAATCAGAGATGATTCGTGAGTAAATGTCAACCTAGACTATTTATCAAAGAACAAGTTCGAGTTCATGTTGAGAAATTCATTCAGTGATAAAATCTGGTATAAGGATACAAACTCATCATACCCATCAAAGAAACCTAGCTAACCTAGTGGTCTGAATGGTTTCCGTGTTCTTATATTTTCCTGGTCCTTCGGGATCATTGATTCCATCAAGTGTTGAAACATAATCACTACTCAAGCCGGTGCTAGAGGGCGTAAAGAATGTTGCACTGTTGCACTATCGCTCATGTACAGACTCTTATCAAACCGAGTCTGCAATGTTCATGTTATTTTGTTGTTATTTTTGCTTCCGAGGAATCACCCTTTGTCCGGATTCTCATATACTCTGTTGATTCACAAGGTTCGATAGCAACCTACAGATATGTATCTTAGCTACATTGTTTCTTCTTCTCAATTGGAGAGAACCTATGTAACATAAAAGAGCATGTTCGAAAGCGTGTTCCTTTTCCATACACTGTCCCACCAGATTAAGGGCAGTTTCCCTATGGCAAAGGTTTAGTACTGGTGTTTCAAATGCAGTAAAAAGTTTCAGGAGAGCTTCTTCTTTTTCATTACGTCTCTGAAGTCTTTCATATACTTTATATTGGAGAAAGTACAGATACGGGAGGGAATCAACTACTGCCCAGTCCATCCACACATCCATTGATTGGTTGCGGTACAATAAGTCCTCACCAGTTGAACGAAACATTTCGTACTGTAATTCATGAGGAATGCAGTTTATTTCAGAACGCAAAAATCTTACACAAAATGATGTGTTCTGTCTAATAGCTTTCGGCATCTCTTTACAGTCGCAAGCTTCGGAGTACATTTTTCTCCCAAACCACCTTTTATGAACATAACAACTGCATATTGGCTCAATAGCTTCCCAGTTATAGCCTTCCATCTCTTTCAGAAGAGATTCAGCCCTAACTGTATCTCCTATACAATACAACACTGATGCTAGTTTCAGTCGTCCAGACGACACATCTGAGTTCAATCCTAAATTTAACCAATCTGTTGCTTCACGCGATAAACAGTTGCTTTTCTGAATACATGAAGCCGCTATAACTGAACCAAGTGCAGAGCACATAAATGGTGCTAATAGACTGATAGCTGTTTGTTCAAACATTCCACCATTCCTATGCAAACGTCTGTAAATTTGTAGAAATTTAACTATTCCGAGCTGCACCGTTTCTGGTGCAATATCTAGAAGCATCTCTGCGAATTGCTCAAAACAAGTATGTAAAACATTAGTTACAGTGTCTATTGTTCCCGCAGAAATAGTACAAGAGATATCACCAGCTGATTTAATAGTGTACACATTTTGTGGTGTCATGTTCAGCTTTACCTGAAGTCTTTTACCAAGGTCATCAAGTTCGATCCCAAACAATGCCTGCCTAGTATCTTGCAATATGCATCTCAAATTTCGTAGCAAGACATGTTTTATTTTAGCTGGAAATTGTCCGGCCATCAGATTGTTTTCTGGTATGATAAAATGAGGACAATGGTCATGAAGTATACTAAACAGAATTCTGTGTAAGTAGTACGTGAAACATGTTAAAATGTTGGATTCAACCCAAAAGCCTGGATGTGTTTTCTTAACACAATTCATGAGAACTGCTTTACACATGAAGCTTGATAGATTACTTTCACCTTGAGTGTTCAAGTATGTTTTTAAAACCATTTTCACTAAGACATAACATCTTATTTGAGTAATATTTAAACTAAACATTAGAGATCTTTCTGCTAGAGATGTTGAAATTCTCCATTCAAGGTCTTTATATTGACTGACCCTACTTGCAACAGGTACAACAAAACACCCGCTATTTTGTGCAAATTTCTAATTTCTTCTGAGGGCCAGGACATATCACTTCCTTCCTGCAACCACTGCCTAGCTTCTTTGGCCACGAATTGCATTTAAAGGACATTACAATGTCATAATCTCTTAAGCCAGGCCTCTGTGTTGTCCATGCTGGACCATGCCTTACTCTGCTATCACGATCTGTTCAAGTGAATTCTTGAACAACACTATTTCTTTGTCGACTTTAACATGATTTTTAGTTGTAACATCTTTTGAAGGAAGAGGTTGATCTGGTCTTATCACTTGAAGAAGACAGTAGCCGGGGTGATGTATTAACATCTTTTTTATCATTAGTAAGTTTTTAAATAACCTTGTTTTCCATTCGGAATTTCTTGCATCAAATTGATCATATGATTACACTCTAAGATATCTGTATCAGAACGAAGACCCAAGGTCGTTGAACCCTCGGAGAGACTTCCAAACATATATAATGTTTGATCAGAAAAAACGCGTCGCGGAACTGTCCGAATTGTTTCTGCCAGAAGCATTTCTTTCCGTCTCTTTATGACCAATCTCTCATTGAGCCCTATGTCCCCAAGTACGTCCGACAACATTAACGACACACTGTCGTAATAGTTGGGCACGTTATACATTCTGAAATAAAAAATGAAAACAATGTATTCGACAGTAATTCTACATTAGTTTTATAGTTCAGCGACAAATTGAAATTAGTGTGTATTGCCTTTAAATTGGGTTAATTTTATTTCAAATCGGCAATGTTAAGAACAATATAAAACATAAAACGTGTACGACCTTTATAACCGACTACCTCAAATATAATGTACAAAGTCAACAATGTTTGAAACAACTACAACAAGAGGACCAAGATGGTCCTAGATCGCTCACCTGACCAATCAAACTCATCCGAACAATTACTTAGACAAGCATCCTGGCAAAATTTGATGACAATTGAGTCAAAAATGTGACCACAAGAGTTTTTAACAAAGTTTTCCATATTTGGGCCGTTTGACCTAGTTTTTGATCCCAGGTGACGCATATTTCAACTTGACCTAGAAATCATCAAAACAAATTTTCAAACCAAATTACCAGGATATTTGGATAACAACCGTAGCAACAAGAGAGTTGACAAGTTTCTTTTTCTTTTTTAAGCTCCTGTGACTTAGTTTTTCATTAGAGATGACCCATGTTCGAATACATCCAAGCAATTAATTCGACAAGCATCCTTACCAAGTTTGATGGCAATTTTGTCAAAATTGTGACCATTAGTGTGTTATCAATGTTTTTCCATATTTGGACAGTGTGACCTAGTTTTAACTCCAGGTAATCCATATTTAAACTTGACCTAGAAATCATCAGAACAAACTTTCAGACCAATTTCCAGGATATTTGGATCAAAACAGTAGGCACTAGAGTGTAAACAAGATTTTTCTTGTCCGAAATGACGAATGTTCAAACTCATTTAAGCAATTACATAGAAAAGCATCCTGACAAAGTTTGATGATGATTAAGGCAAAAATGTGACAGCTAGAATGTTAAGGAAGAAATGTGGACGGACGACGGACATTCAACGATCCTAAAAGCTCACCCTGAACCAACCAAGCAGGAAAAGCCAAATTGAAAGAACTAAAATACCACAAACACAACAATGATGTCGTGTTGAACGATCTTAACGGATCGGAAATATAACAGAAAGCCTTAGTCAGGGGTTCAGGGAAAAACTCTACATTATTTGCATTTTAAATCCCAATTATAGAAAATAAGGGTCTTATTAGAAGCTACATAATTGTTTTACAAAATGATGTTAATATGTTTATATTTGATGACATGGCATCCTAAAAAGAAGAGATTATAGGACTGCTTTTGATAAAATATGGCAAAATTTAAACAGTAGAGTCCGCTTGACAGCCTGGTTACGCTTTAAGTTTCTAATAAGTGTCACTAGTTCCTTTTTTTCTCAATGCCTTAAATTTTTTCTTGTTCTCTTTTCTTTTGCAATTGTTCTTTCATTAAAAAGGTATGTCAATTTCCTCCTAATAGTAATACGTACAGCTTTGTTATTTTTTCTTCTTTTCTAATTAATTTTGCCCTCAAATTGATTTAATATACATGTATTTTATTTATGATTTACTAGCATTAAAACCAAACACTAGCTCATACCAGAAACATGTTATTAGGCTGATCTTTTGAAATGATTCTTATACACTCTTTCTTATTAGTTTCACTGGTAGAACGTTTAATATTATATCATGCAAAATACATACACTGGTTGTATTGATTGTCTAATAGGCAGTCATGCAGTAAGTAGATCAATATGCGACTCTTAGGTGCCTATTGAATATAGCAAAATATCAATAAATAAATACATTGTATTTCAATTGTTCAACTATTTTATAATGTGACCTACCTGGGTGTTTAGAGGTTAAACTTCAACATCTTTCATAAGTCTTTTATTGTGTCCGAGGGATTTCCCCCTTTCCTTTAACTCGTATTTCACATATTTTTCTTATCTTTTAAACTTATATACTTCAAAATTCTCGTCTGCAGTTAAAATATAAATACAAATGTACACACACAAACATTTAAGTTAGATATACACGTTTAAAATGTTATCAAATTTCATTCCAATATACGTTTACATTTCCCGTCGTTACCAGTTTATGCATTACGGCCGAACTTATATGTTAATCAACGATGGTGTTTATGGCAAATTATAATTCTAAGTCTATCCTAACACGTAGCTCTTGTATGAAAACTCAGTATTTATGCGCGAAATACACGTTTCTAATGGTTTCCACTTTAAATGAAGTCCCGATCAGGTGTTGGGACAAGCTGATTCATGTGTGGAAATGGTTTTAAAATGTTTATGATTGAGACGGGTGCCCAGTTTGTGTTTACAGAAGTTTTTTTTACTGGCAGCTGACACGGGCGAAATATTTAGTTAGTTATCCAGAAATCCCGGTTTATTGGACGCTTCGCCGAAATATGACCAAATAAATGTTATTTAAAGTAAATTGGTCTATGTTATGGAATATTTCTAATACCATAAATAATTATGTTGATAGTACATGTATTTAGTATCATATGTGACAACAAACCACGAAAGAAATAACCCATAGTTGTTGTTGGTCCGATATGAGATATCAATATATACAAGATAATAAAGTGTTCCAGAAAAAAAATATGATTGTTCATTATATACATGTTTATGTTCATAAAAATCGCTTTAGAACTATTGTAAAATTTTGTTTTCCAGAAATATTTAATAAGATTATCAAAATGATACATTTCTATTGTTTTATCACTAATTGAAATACGGAAAATAAGCTCTTTATAGACCAACCCTCTTTTTAACTTGGCATAAAATCATGAAAAAAAGCTCCCAATTTATAGCTACCTCCTACAAAAGGTGGCTAAAACTGTCATCAAAGGATAAAATTGCATCACTAATTTATACATTGGCATCAAAATAGATGATGGTCAGTTTAAAAAAGTTTTGCCACTTTGCATCAGACTACGGCCAGAAGGGTTAAAACCACGTAAGGGTCAAGCATTTGTTTCCTTGAGCAAGAAATTTAGCACTCTTATTACATAGCACTGGTTGGCTTCCAGGAATGGATTCCAGAGTGATCCTATATATACTCTTTTAGTTATCCACACTGTCAAACTTGAACTAAAATTTTAAATCGTAGCAAATGGTTATACTAAGGAATGTTGTTTTATTTACATTTAAAGAACATTATAACCCATACAACAAGTACCACTACACTATGGTCGGATACGGGTAACTATTTTCAATGAAAAACAAGATAAAATAGACAACAAAAGTATGATGATTTCCAAAATTTATTAAATTTCTATTGTAACATTACAAATCTGTATCAAAATATGAACATCTGATCTATACTAGAAAAAATATAAATACAGAACTCAAGATTCATTATGAACATATTGTACATAACAAGTAAACAATGTAGTAATAAATATACATTTTCCTTCACATGGTTATGTTAGCACTATGTATGCGTCATGGCAATTGTCATGGCAATTTTCAACTCGGACAGAGTATTTTAATAACTTGCCTCTTTTAATTTTTAATTGTCCCTAAAAATGATGAACAGTTTTGTATTGACAAGTTGATATATTTAGTTGGGCAAGTGTTAATTAAGTTACACTTACTCATTCAATATTACAATAAATATATTTTGATAAGATATCAGCCTTTATTTTGTTCATTCTATTCAAAGGTTTTCATTGCTGTTTTCGTCATTAAGTAGTTACTATATTTTAAGGGCAGGAACATCATGCTATATATTTTACCTAATCTACAATAATATTATTTAAGAACAGTTAGCCTAGTTTATCAATGATCACTCAATCTTTACAATTAAGGAGCTATGGTGTACTGTTAGAGCCATTGATTTATGAAAGAACAAAATTTGAAATGCAAAACGATGGAAATATAAAAGTATGCTATTATTAAATATGATATTATTAAATTTCATACTTTAATGTCTTCGTCATTGTGTTTTCACATATTAGTCATCATACTTTCTGATTTTCATCTTCATACTTTTTGCATATTTGTACTTTCGTGAAATTACTTTATTCATTAC